>NC_057837.1:82662500-82663824 GCF_910594005.1 Cervus elaphus
TAGGGTTAGGGTTAGGGTTAGGGTTAGGGTTAGGGTTAGGGTTAGGGTTAGGGTTAGGGTTAGGGTTAGGGTTAGGGTTAGGGTTAGGGTTAGGGTTAGGGTTAGGGTTAGGGTTAGGGTTAGGGTTAGGGTTAGGGTTAGGGTTAGGGTTAGGGTTAGGGTTAGGGTTAGGGTTAGGGTTAGGGTTAGGGTTAGGGTTAGGGTTAGGGTTAGGGTTAGGGTTAGGGTTAGGGTTAGGGTTAGGGTTAGGGTTAGGGTTAGGGTTAGGGTTAGGGTTAGGGTTAGGGTTAGGGTTAGGGTTAGGGTTAGGGTTAGGGTTAGGGTTAGGGTTAGGGTTAGGGTTAGGGTTAGGGTTAGGGTTAGGGTTAGGGTTAGGGTTAGGGTTAGGGTTAGGGTTAGGGTTAGGGTTAGGGTTAGGGTTAGGGTTAGGGTTAGGGTTAGGGTTAGGGTTAGGGTTAGGGTTAGGGTTAGGGTTAGGGTTAGGGTTAGGGTTAGGGTTAGGGTTAGGGTTAGGGTTAGGGTTAGGGTTAGGGTTAGGGTTAGGGTTAGGGTTAGGGTTAGGGTTAGGGTTAGGGTTAGGGTTAGGGTTAGGGTTAGGGTTAGGGTTAGGGTTAGGGTTAGGGTTAGGGTTAGGGTTAGGGTTAGGGTTAGGGTTAGGGTTAGGGTTAGGGTTAGGGTTAGGGTTAGGGTTAGGGTTAGGGTTAGGGTTAGGGTTAGGGTTAGGGTTAGGGTTAGGGTTAGGGTTAGGGTTAGGGTTAGGGTTAGGGTTAGGGTTAGGGTTAGGGTTAGGGTTAGGGTTAGGGTTAGGGTTAGGGTTAGGGTTAGGGTTAGGGTTAGGGTTAGGGTTAGGGTTAGGGTTAGGGTTAGGGTTAGGGTTCGGGTTAGGGTTAGGGTTAGGGTTAGGGTTAGGGTTAGGGTTAGGGTTAGGGTTAGGGTTAGGGTTAGGGTTAGGGTTAGGGTTAGGGTTAGGGTTAGGGTTAGGGTTAGGGTTAGGGTTAGGGTTAGGGTTAGGGTTAGGGTTAGGGTTAGGGTTAGGGTTAGGGTTAGGGTTAGGGTTAGGGTTAGGGTTAGGGTTAGGGTTAGGGTTAGGGTTAGGGTTAGGGTTAGGGTTAGGGTTAGGGTTAGGGTTAGGGTTAGGGTTAGGGTTAGGGTTAGGGTTAGGGTTAGGGTTAGGGTTAGGGTTAGGGTTAGGGTTAGGGTTAGGGTTAGGGTTAGGGTTAGGGTTAGGGTTAGGGTTAGGGTTAGGGTTAGGGTTAGGGTTAGGGTTAGGGTTAGGGTTAGGGTTAGGGTTAGGGTTAGGGTTAGGGTTAGGGTTAGGGTTAGG